>NW_024097307.1:0-4467 GCF_016545835.1 Crotalus tigris | reverse complement strand
GATATGAAGCTCGAATTGCAAACTATAGGCAGAACCTTCTATTTCAATCCAATCAGAAACGTTTCTACCAATCCATCAATGGAGAAACTGCAATGAATCAGTCAGTACCTGACAAGGAAAAAACAGTGCAGTTCTGGAAGCAGATATGGGATAACCCAAAGAAATACAACAAGGATGCGGCTTGGTTAAAAGAGGTGGATGCAAATAAACAGAAGTTGAAATGAAAGAACTAGTAATAACAACAAAAATGGTAGAAAAAAGAGCAAGGAAAATCAAAAATTGGTCAGCACCAGGTGAAGATGAACTGCATGGGTTTTGGTTGAAACATCTAAATGTTATACACCCACTCATTGCCAAGCAGTTCAACAATATACTACAAGGAGGAAAAATTGAAAAGTGGCTAACAACTGGGAAAACTACCTAATAATGAAAAATCCAGCAAAAGGGGCAACACCAGGCAACTACAGGCCAATTACCTGCTTACCAACAACTTTCAAATTACTAACTGGTGTGGTAGCTGATGCAGTACAACAGCATCTAGTTGAAAACAATCTCTTTCCACCTGAGCAGAAAGGAACCGCCCCAACAGCAGAGGAACAAAAAGATCAATCCGGTAATAGACAAAATGATCTTGGAAAACTGAAAGGAAGGAAAGACCAACCTGAATGTGGCATGGATTGACTACAAAAAGCATTTACTCTCTGCCACATGATTTGGATAATAAAGTGCCTAGAAAAATAACAGGAGTCAGTAGAAACATCAGGAAAATTGTGCAAATGCTCCGATGGCACCAATGTAAAACACAGTTGAGTATCAATGGTGAGAGGCTGGGAGAGGTTAATATCAAGAGAGGAATATTTCAAGGAGATTCCATTATCACCATACTATTTGTTATTGCACTGTTTCCTCTGTCAAACAATACTGAATAAAAACTCAGGACATGGCTATCAAAACAATCAAAAACATCCGCCAGACTGATCCCACTCCTTCTATGGTAGTGATCTGAAGCTGTATGGAAAAACATCATCTGAAATAGAATCGCTGCTCAACACTGTCCGTATATATAGCCAAGATATTGTAATGGAGTTTGGCTTGGACAAATGTGCCACACTTACTATCAAACAAGGAAAAATAATGAAAACTGAAGGAATCAAGATGCCCCACGAAAAAAACATTAAGAGTCTGGATGAGGAAGAATACTACAAATACTTGGGTATCCTTCAAGCTGACAACATCAAGCACACTGAAGTCAAGAAAAAGATTAGAGGTGAATACATCAAGAGAGTGAAGAAGATCTTAAAATCCAAACTCAATGGAGGAAATACCATAAAGGCAATCAACACCTGGGCAATCCCATTCATTAGGTACACAGCTGGAATAGTGGACTGGACTCAAGCAGAACTAAAAGCAATGGATAGGCAGACCAGAAAAATAATGACAATGAATCATGCCCTTCATCCACGCAGTGACATTGATAGACTTTATCTACCAAGGCAAATAGGTGGGGGTGGAATGCTACAAGTACATCAGATGGTTGAAGAAGAAAAAATGGCTTTGGAAGAATATCTGAAGAACAATGATGAAGATGCACTGAAATTAGTATATCAGGAAGGCTTACTAACTACTGGAGAGACCAAACTGGCCTACAAGAAAGACCAAATGAAGAACAGAATAGAGGCATGGGAAGAAAAAGCACTACATGGCCAATACATGAAAAAAATAGCTGGGAAAGCAGATAATAATAAAACCTGGCAATGGCTAAGAGCAGGAAAATTGAAGAAAGAGACCGAGGGACTAATTCTGGCTGCACAAGACCAAGCTTAAGGACAAATGCATACAAAGTCAAAATTGAGAAGACAGCAACAGACAGTAAGTGCCGCCTATGCAAAGAAGCTGAAGAAACAGTGGCCCACTTGGTAAGCTGTTGCAAGAAGATTGCACAAACTGATTACAAGCAGCGGCATGACAAAGTAGCAACAATGGTGCATTGGAAGATCTGCAAAAAATATCATTTACCTGTAAGCAAAAACTGGGGGGATCATAAAATAGAGAAAGTCATAGAAAATGATAAAATTAAACTGCTCTGGGACTTCAGAATTCAAACAGACAAGCACTGCAACATAACACCCCAGACTTAACAATTGTCGATAAGAAAGACAAAAAAGTCTGGATAGTGGACGTGGCAGTGCCTGGAGACAGCAGAATAGAAGAGAAAGAACTGGAGAAGATAACAAAAATACAAAGACCTACAAATAGAAATAGAAAGACTGTGGCAAAAGCAAGCAAGGGTAGTACCAATAGTCATAGGCTCCTTGGGCGCAATCCCAAAACAACTGGAGCACCACTTGAACACCATTGGCATGGACAAATTTGCTATTAGTCAATTGCAAAAGGCGGCCTTATTAGGAACTGCTTCCATCCTGCGACGATACCTGTAATACCATCAAACATCCACATCTGCCTATCCCAGGTCCTGGGTAAGGACTCGATAGGTAGAAAAAATGCCAAATCCAGTCTGAACATCTGGCTGACTGTGCGCTGATCGATAATAATAATAATAAATAATAATAATAATAATATATGCTCTTGGTAGGCCACACTTGGAATACTGCATCCAGTTTTGGTCACCACGATGTAAAAAAGATGTGAGACTCTAGAAAGAGTACAGAGAAGAGCAACAAAGATGATTAGGGGACTGGAGGCTAAAACATATAAGGAACGGTTGCGAGAATTGGGTATGTCTAGTTTAACGAAGAGAAGGACAAGGGGGGACATGATAGCAGTATTCCAATATCTCAGGGGCTGCCATAAGGAAGAGGGAATTAAGCTATTTTCCAAAGCACCTGAAGGCAGGACAAGAAGCAACGGGTGGAAACTAATCAAGGAGAGAAGCAACCTAGAACTAAGGAGAAACTTCCTAACAGTGAGAACAATTAATCAGTGGAACAGCTTGCCTCCAGAAGCAGTAAATGCTCCAATGCTGGAAGTTTTTAAGAAGAGACTGGACAGCCATTTGTCCGAAATGGTGTAGGGTTTCCTGCCCGAGCAGGGGGTCGGACTAGATGACCTCCAAGGTCCCTTCCAACTTTACTGCTATTACTATTACTATAAACATCTTGCTGACTATGCAACCAACCATATAACTTACTCATATAAATACAGCACTTGTATGTTGCATGACTTTGTACGACTCTAGGCAGCTCACAGCAAGAGAATGAGGTGGCTGGATGGAGTGACTGAAGCAGTAGGCCTGAACTTAAATGGACTCCAGAAGATGGTAGAGGATAGGAAGGCCTGGAGGAATGTTGTCCATGGGGTTGCGATGGGTCGGACACGACTTTGCAACTAACAACAACAACAACAACAAGGCAGCTCACAAGAGACAAAATAGATAAAAAAATGACAAGCACCATGAATTAAAGGGTGTCACCCTCCTTCTCCCAAAGCCTGACTGTGCTAGGTCATTTTCCACCCTAAATTACAAAATGTTTCAATGCATTAAAATGACCTTGTGCATACCTAATTTAGGGCTGAACATGCATCTAGTCCTCAATTATGTGGGAGCATACTTCCCATCATCCTTGGTTACTGGCCTTTTTGACTGTGAGTTGGAATCCACAATAGCTGAAATATTTAACTAGGCTGCTAGCTGGACCTGACTTTTGCCCACTCAAGACAGTTGTGTGTTGGCTAGGGATCACGAGAAAGAAATGCTAAATTGAAGTCTGAGACTTAAATTGAACTGCTGTTACCTTCTTTTCCGTTTCTCTCAGAGACTGAAGGAGTTAAAATGACAGAGCTCAGCTTCCTAGCTGGAGCCAGAATTTTTTTTTCCCCCTCCAAAGCTGCAACTAAATTCCTCTTCCTGTCCCTCCTCCTGGATGGCTGATTTGAAAGAAGGGACCACCTTTTGCTGCTGGGTTAGGGTTTGTTTGCTTGTTTGGTGCATTTTATATTGCAGATTTACAAGACTGCAACCCAGCTGTGGAAGTGAGTTAAGGAAAAAGATGAGGGAAAGATTTGAGGGAAAAGGCGATCAGGTGGGAACGTGTGGCTCATAAAAGCAGAGGCATGAAATAAGAGGCATTGGGGAGGGAGATTTTATAAAGAGTCTGTAAAACAGATAGGATCCACTTCTCTATCTTTCCCCCCCCCCTCCCTCCTTTTTGGATAGGACGATGCGAGAAAAAGGCTGCAGGTCAAAGTGAGTTGAAGGAAGCAGGAAAAGGGGAAAACTTTTATTTTAAAAAATGGCAATGCAGATTTTTTTTTTTTAATAACCCAAACTCAAAATCTTGCTGCAGCTGATAACCTTTTGTGCAATGCATGCAGCATTTCAAAGCACGGGGAGCCTTTTTTTTTTAAAGAAAAAGGGCATACTTCTTTGCATAGCATTTCCTCAACCAGGTTTCTTAGGTTGGACTTCAGCTCCCATAATCCCTAGAGAGCAGCAGAGGGAAATACACC